>NC_056675.1:41488983-41498983 GCF_018350195.1 Panthera tigris
ACGTTAAACTTATTAACTTTAAACTTTAACTTTAACTTTAACTTTAAACTGTAACGTGTTAACTTTAACTTTAACTTTAACTTTAACGTTTAACGGTGTAACTTTAACGGTAACTAAGAACTTTACTGTGAACTTTAACTGTTATACGTTAACTTTAACTTCAAACTGTAACTTTAACTTTAACTTTAACTGTTAACTTTAACGTGTAACTGTTTTACGGGTAACTTTAACTTACACGGTTAACTTTAACGTTAACTTTAACGTGAACTTTGAACTTTAACTGTTAACTTGACTTGAACTTTAACGTTAACTTTAACTTTAACTTTAACTTTAACTTAAACTTTAACGTAACTTAGTAACTTTAACTGAACTTTAAACGTTAAACGTTTAAACATTAACTTTAACTTTAACTTTAACTTTAACTTTAACTTAACTTTAACTTTAACTTTAACGTTAACTTTTAACTGTAACGTAACTTTAACTTTAACGGTGACTGTAACGTTAACTTTAACTTTGAACCTGTAACGTTTAACTTGAACTTTAACTTTAACTGGAACGTGAACTTTAACTTATACTTTAACTTTAACTTTAACTTTAACGTTAACTTTAAACTGTAACGGGTAACGTGACGGTAACTGGTAACATGTTTAACTTTAACTTTAACTTGAACTTTAACTTTAACTGTAAGCTTTAACTTTAACTTTAACTTTAACGTAACTTTAACTTTAACTTTAACTTGAACCTTTACTTTAACTTTAAATTTAACTTTAACTTTGAACTTTAACGTGAACTGTAACTTTAAACGTTAACTTTAACTTTAACTTTAACTTTAACTTTAACTTTAACTTTAAACGGTTCACCTTTAACTTTAACTTTAACTTGGACTTTAACGTTAACGTATAACTTTAACTTTAACTTTAACTTGAACTTTAACTTTAACTTTAACGGTTGAACTTTAACTTGTAAGGTAACTTTAACGTGTTAACTTTAACTTTAACTTGGAACTTTAACTTTAACTTGAACTGTAAACTGTTAACTTTAACTTTAACTTTGAACTTTAACGTTAACTTTGAACTGGGTAACTTTAACTTAAATGTGAACTTTTAACCTTTAACTTTAAACGTTAACGGATGAACGTTAACTTTGAACTTGTAACTTTAAACTTTAACTTTAACTTTAACGTTAAATTTAACTTTAAACTTTAACTTTACCTTTAACTTTAACTTTAACTTTGAACTTGTAACGGTGAACTTTAACTTTAACCTAACTTTAACTTTAACTTTAACTTTAACTTGTAACTTTAACTTTAACTTTAACTTAAATTTAACTTTAACTTGAACTGTTGACTTTAACTTTAACTTGAACGTTAACTTTAACTTTAACTTTAACTTTAACTTTAACTTTAGACGTTAACTTGTAACTTTAACTTTATACTTGAAACTTAACTGTAACTTGTAACTTAAACTTATAACGTTCACTTTAACTTGTAACTTTAACTTTAACGTTAAATTTAACTCTTAACTTTAACTGTAACTTTAAACTTTAACTTCTTTAACTTTAACTTTAACTTTAACTTTAACATTTAACTTTAACTGTAACTTTAACTTGAACTTTAACTTTAAGCTTTAACCTTAACTTTAACTTTAACTTTGAACTTTTAACTTTAACTTTAACTTGAACTTTAACGGGTTAACTTTTAACTTGTTAACTTTAACTTTTACAGGGGAACTTTAACTTTAACTTTAACTTTTAACTTTAACTTGTAACCGTTACGTAACTTTAACTTTTAACTTAGAAAACTTTAAACTGTAACTGTTAACTATTTGAACTTAACGTTAAACTTTAACTTTAACTTTACGTTTAACCTTTAACTTTAACGTTAACGTTAACTGTAACCTTTAACTTTTACGTTAACTGGAACTTTAACTTTAACTTTAACTTTAACTGTAACTTTAACTTTAACTTTAACTTTTTACTTTAACTTTAAAACTTTAACTTTAACTTCTAACTTTAACTTTAACTTTCTTTAAACTGTTAACTTTTTGAACTTTACGCTTTAACTTTAACATTTAAACTTTAACTTTAACTTGAACTTTAACGGGTCTTTAACTTCTTAACTTTAAATTCTTAACTTTAGACGTTAACTTTAAACGTTTAAACTTTAACTTTAACTTTTAAATAACTTTAACTTTAACTTTAAAACTTTAAGCTTTATGCTTTAACTTTAACGTTAACGTTAACGTTAACTTATAACTTTTGACCTTAACTTTAACTTAATTTTAAATTTTAACTTTAACTTTAACTGGTAACTTTTTTAACTTTAACTTTAACTTGAACTTTTAACGTTTACTTTTAAATTTAACTTGAACTTAACTTTAACTTTAACTTTAACGTTAACTTTAACTTTAACTTTAATTGTAACGTTTAACTTTAACTTTAACTTAACTTTAACTTGAACTTAACTTATCTTTAACTTTAACTTTAACTGTAACTGTAACTTAGTAACTTTTAACTTTAACTTTAACTTGAACTTGCAACTTTAACGTTAACTTTAACTTTAACTTAACTTTAACGTAACGGTTTAACTTTAACTTTAACGGTAACTTTAACTTTTAACTTTAACTTTAACTTTAACTTTAACTTTAACGTTAACTTTAAAACGTAACGTTAACTAGTAACTTTAACTTTAACGTTAACTTTAACTTTAAAACTTTAACTTTAACTTTAACTGTTAACTTGAACGTTAACTTGAACTTGAACTTAACTTTAACTTTAACTTTAACATTGAAACTTGAACTTTAACTTTAAACTTTAACTTTAACTTTAACTTTAACTTTAACTTAACTTTAACTTTAACGTGGTAACTGTGAAACTTGTAACTTGAACGGTAACGTTAACTTAACTTTAACTTTAACGTGGAACTGTAACGTTAACTTTGTAACGTTTAACGTTGAACTTTAACTTTAACGTTTAACTTTAACTTTAACTTTAACTTTAACTTTAACGTTAACTTTAACTTTAACTTTAACTTTAACTTTAACTTAACGGTAACTTTAACTTTAACTTAAACTTGTCTTTAACTTTAACTTTAACTTTAACTTTGAACTTTAACTTTAACTTTAACTTTGAACTTAACGTGAACTTTAAACTTTTAACTTTAACGTGTAACTGGAACTAGTAAATTTAACGTTAACTTTAACGTTTAACTGTAACTTTAACGTTAACTTTAACTTTAACGTTTACCTATTACTTTAACTTTAACTTTAACTGGAACTGTAACTTTAACTTTTACGTTAACTTTAACTTTAACATTTTAACTTTTAACTTTAACTTTAGACTGGAACTTTAACTTTAACTTTAACTTTAACTTTAACTTTAACTTTAACTTTAACTGTAACTTTAACTTTAACTTTAACTTTTAACTTTAGGGTAACGTGAACTTTAACTTGAACTGTAACGGTTAAACTTTAACTTTAACTTGTAACGTTTAACTTTAACTTTAACTTTAAACTTTAACGTTAACTTTAACTTTAACTGTAACTTTAACTTTAACTGTTAACTTTTAACTTTAACTTTAACTTGTTGAACTTTAACTTTAACTTTTTAACTGTTAAACTTTAACTTTAACTTTAAAACTTTAACTTGAACTTTTAACTTTAACTTTTAACTGTTAACTTTAACTTTAACTTTTTAACTTAGTAACTTTAACTTTAACTTTAACTGTTAAACTTTAACTTTAACTTTAACTTTAACGTTAACTTTAACGTGTTACCTTTAACTTTAACGTGAACTTTAACGTTAACGGTTGTAACGTTAACTTTAACTTTAACTTTAACTTTAACTTTAACGGTAACGTTAACTTTAACTTTAACTTTGAACTTTAACTGTAACTTTAACTTTAAACTGTTAACTTTAACTTTTAACTTTAACTGTTAACTTTGAACTTTAACTTTAACTTTAACTTTAACGTTTAACTTTGACTTTAACTTTAACGTTAACGTTAACTTTCACTTGTAACTTTTAAACTTTAACTTTAACTTTAACTTAAACTTTAACGTTAACTTTAACATAACTAATGGTAACTTAGAACTTTAACTTTAACTGGAACTTTAACTTTAACTTGTTAACTGTTAACTTTAACGGTTTAACATTTACTAGAACTGAACTTTAACTTTAACGTTAACTTTAACGTTTAACGGAACGTTTAACTTTAACTTTAACGTTTAACTTTAACTTTGAAAACTTTAACGTAACTTTAACTTTAACTTTAACTTTAACTTTCGAACTTTAACTGGTAACTTTAACGTTAACTTTAACTTTAACTTAAAACTGTTGAACTTTTTACTTTAACTGTTAACAGTGAACTTTAACTTTAACTTTAACTTGTAACTTTAACTTTAACGTTAACTGTAATACGTTAACTTTAACTTTAACTTTAGACTTTAACTTTAACTTTTAACTGTTTAACTTTAACGTGAACTTTAACTTTACTTAACTTTAACGTTAACTTTAACTTTAACTTTAACTGTAAACTGGATAACTTGTAACTTTAAACTTTAACGTTAACTTTAACTTTAACTTGAACGTAACTGTTAACGGTAACTGTAACTGTAACTTTAACGTTAACTTTAACTTTAACTTTAACTTTAACGTTAAACTTTAACTGTGTACGTTAACGGAACTTTATACTTTAACTTAACCTTTAACGTTAACTTTACCTTTAACTTGAACTTTAATTTCTAACTTAGACTTTAACTTTAACTTTAACTGTAACTTGGTAACTTTAACTTTAACTTTAACTTTAACTTTAACTTTAACTTTAACTTTAACTGTAAGCTGGGAACTGAACTTTAACTATTAAGCTTTAACTTTAACTTAAACTTTTAACGTTAACTTTAACTTTAACTTTTAACTGTAACTTGTACGTGTTAACTTTAACTTTATAACTTTAACTTTAACGTATAAACTTTAACCTTTAACTGGAACTTTAACTTTAACTTTAACGTTAACTTTAACTTTAGACTTTAACTTTAACTTTAACTTTAACTGATAACTTTAACTTTAGGACTTTTAACTTTAACTGGAACTTTAACTTAACTTTAACTGTTAACTTTAACTTTAACTGTTAACTTTAACTTTAACTTTAACTGTAACCTAGTTAACTTCCTTTAACTTTACTTTTAACTTGTAACTTTACCGTTAACTGAACCTGGTTAACTTTAACTTTAACGTTTAACTTATAACTTTAACGTTAACGTTAACAGCTGTTAACGTTAACGTGTAACTTTAACTTTAACTTTAACGTTAACGTTAACTTTAAAACGTGTTAACTTTAACTTTAACTTTAACTTTAACTTGAGTAACGTTAACTTTAACTTTTGAACTTGAACTTGAACTTTAACTTTAACTGAACTTAAACTTAACTGTGAACTGTAACTTTAAGCGGTAACTGTGAACTTTAAACTTTTATTTTTAACTTTAACTTTAACTTTAACTTTGAACTTTTACTTTAACTTTAACTTTAACTTTAACTGATGTACTTTAACTTTAACTTTAACTTTAACTTTAACTTTACTTGTAACTGTAACTTTAACTTTAACGTTGTTAACTTTAACTTTATACGTAGACTTTAAACTTGAACTTTAGACTTTAACTTGGTAACTTTTAACGTTGAACTTTAACTTTAACGTTTAACTTTAACGATTAAACTTTAACTTTAACGTTTAACTTTAACTTGGGTTGAAACTTTAACTTTAACTTTAACGTTTGTTAACTATTAACTGTAACGTGGTTAACTTTAACTTTAACTTTAACCTTTAACTTTAACTTTAACGTTAACTTTAACGTTAACTTTAACTTGAACTTTAAGCTGGTAACTTTTACTTTAACTGTAACTGTTGGTAACTTGAACTAGGTGAACTTTAACTTTAACTTTAACTTTAACTTTAACATTAACTTTAACTGTTAACTTTAACTGTGATAACTTTAACTATTAAACTTTAACTTGTTAACTTTAAACTTTAACTTGTTAACTTTAACTTTAACTTTGACGTTAACTTAACCTTTAAGTTACTTAACGTTTAACTTTTAACTTTAACTTTAACGTTAACTTTAGGTAGTTTAACGTTAACTTTAACTGTAACGGTACTTTAACTGGGTAACTTGTAACTGTAACTTTAACTTTAACTTGACTTTAACTTGAACGTTAACTTGTAACGAGGGTAACAGGTAACTTTAACTTTAACGTTAACTTTAACTGTGAACTTGTAAACTTTAACTTTAACTGTAACTTTAACTGTATCGTTAACGTTTAACTTTAACTTTAACGTTAACTGTTAACTTGAACTTTAACTTTAACTTTAACTTTAAAGTTAACTTTAACTTTAACTTTAACTTTAACTTTAACTGTTAACGTGTAACTGTAACTGTAACTTTAACTGTTTACTTTAACTTTAACTTGGCTAAATTTAACTTTAACTTTAACTTTAACTTTAACTTTAAGACTTTTAACTTTCACTTTTAACGTTAACTTTAAATTTAACTTTAACGTTGAACGTTAACATTAACTGTTAACGTTAACTTTAACTTGTAACGATTAACTTGTACTTTTAACTTTAACTTTAACGTTAACTTTAACAGGTTAACTGTTAACTTTAAACTGTAACTGGTTAACGTTAACTTTAACTTTAACTTGAACTGTTAACTGTAACTTGAACTTTAACTTTAACTTTAACTGTAGACTTTAACTTTTAACTTTAACTTTAACGTTTTAACTTTAACCTTTAACTTTAACTTGATACTTTAACTTTAACTTTAATCTTTAACTTTAACATTTAACTTTTAACGGTAACTTTAACTTTGACGTTAACTTTAAACTTTAACTTTAACTTTAACTTTAACTTTAACTTTAACTTTAACGTTTAACTTTAACTTTAAACTTTAACTTTAACTTTAACTTTAACTTTAACTTTTAACTTGAACTTTAACTTGAACTTATAACTTTTAACTTTAACTTTAACTTTAAACTTTAAACTTTAACTTTAACTTGAACTTTAACTGTAACGGTAACTTTAACTTTAACGTTAACTTTAACTTGAACTTTAGAACGTTAACTTTAACGTTAACTTTAACTTTAACTCGTTAACTTTAACTTTAACTTGAACTTTAACGTTAACTTTAACGTTAACTTTAACTGTAACTTTAACGTTAACTTTAACTGGTAACTTTAACTTTAACTTTAACTTTGTAACTTTAACGTTAACTTTAACTTTAACTTTAACTTTAACTTTAACTTTAACTTAACTTTAACTTTAACTTTAACTTTAACTTTAACTTTAACTTTAACTTTAACTTTAACTTTAACTTTAACTTTAACTTTAACTTTAACTTTAACTTTAACTTTAACTTTAACTTTAACTTTAACTTTAACTTTAACTTTAACTTTAACTTTAACTTTAACTTTAACTTTAACTTTAACTTTAACTTTAACTTTAACTTTAACTTTAACTTTAACTTTAACTTTAACTTTAACTTTAACTTTAACTTTAACTTTAACTTTAACTTTAACTTGAACTTTAACTTTAACTTTAACTTTAACTTTAACTTTAACTTTAACTTTAACTTTAACTTTAACTTTAACGTAACTTTAACTTTAACTTTAACTTTAACTTTAACTTTAACTTTAACTTTAACTTTAACTTTAACTTAACTTTAACTTTAACTTTAACTTTAACTTTAACTTTAACTTTAACTTTAACTTTAACTTTAACTTTAACTTTAACTTTAACTTTAACTTTAACTTTAACTTTAACTTTAACTTTAACTTTAACTTTAACTTAACTTTAACTTAACTTTAACTTTAACTTTAACTTTAACTTTAACTTAACTTTAACTTTAACTTTAACTTTAACTTTAACTTTAACTTTAACTTTAACTTTAACTTTAACTTTAACTTTAACTTTAACTTTAACTTTAACTTTAACTTTAACTTAACTTTAACTTTAACTTGTAACTTTAACTTTAACTTTAACTTTAACTTTAACTTTAACTTTAACTTTAACTTTAACTTTAACTTTAACTTTAACTTTAACTTTAAACTTTAACTTTAACTTTAACTTTAACTTTAACTTAACTTAACCTTTAACTTTAACTTTAACTTAACTTTAACTTTAACCCTAACCCTAACCCTAACCCTAACCCTAACCCTAACCCTAACCCTAACCCTAACCCTAACCCTAACCCTAACCCTAACCCTAACCCTAACCCTAACCCTAACCCTAACCCTAACCCTAACCCTAACCCTAACCCTAACCCTAACCCTAACCCTAACCCTAACCCTAACCCTAACCCTAACCCTAACCCTAACCCTAACCCTAACCCTAACCCTAACCCTAACCCTAACCCTAACCCTAACCCTAACCCTAACCCTAACCCTAACCCTAACCCTAACCCTAACCCTAACCCTAACCCTAACCCTAACCCTAACCCTAACCCTAACCCTAACCCTAACCCTAACCCTAACCCTAACCCTAACCCTAACCCTAACCCTAACCCTAACCCTAACCCTAACCCTAACCCTAACCCTAACCCTAACCCTAACCCTAACCCTAACCCTAACCCTAACCCTAACCCTAACCCTAACCCTAACCCTAACCCCAACCCTAACCCTAACCCTAACCCTAACCCTAACCCTAACCCTAACCCTAACCCTAACCCTAACCCTAACCCTAACCCTAACCCTAACCCTAACCCTAACCCTAACCCTAACCCTAACCCTAACCCTAACCCTAACCCTAACCCTAACCCTAACCCTAACCCTAACCCTAACCCTAACCCTAACCCTAACCCTAACCCTAACCCTAACCCTAACCCTAACCCTAACCCTAACCCTAACCCTAACCCTAACCCTAACCCTAACCCTAACCCTAACCCTAACCCTAACCCTAACCCTAACCCTAACCCTAACCCTAACCCTAACCCTAACCCTAACCCTAACCCTAACCCTAACCCTAACCCTAACCCTAACCCTAACCCTAACCCTAACCCTAACCCTAACCCTAACCCTAACCCTAACCCTAACCCTAACCCTAACCCTAACCCTAACCCTAACCCTAACCCTAACCCTAACCCTAACCCTAACCCTAACCCTAACCCTAACCCTAACCCTAACCCTAACCCTAACCCTAACCCTAACCCTAACCCTAACCCTAACCCTAACCCTAACCCTAACCCTAACCCTAACCCTAACCCTAACCCTAACCCTAACCCTAACCCTAACCCTAACCCTAACCCTAACCCTAACCCTAACCCTAACCCTAACCCTAACCCTAACCCTAACCCTAACCCTAACCCTAACCCTAACCCTAACCCTAACCCTAACCCTAACCCTAACCCTAACCCTAACCCTAACCCTAACCCTAACCCTAACCCTAACCCTAACCCTAACCCTAACCCTAACCCTAACCCTAACCCTAACCCTAACCCTAACCCTAACCCTAACCCTAACCCTAACCCTAACCCTAACCCTAACCCTAACCCTAACCCTAACCCTAACCCTAACCCTAACCCTAACCCTAACCCTAACCCTAACCCTAACCCTAACCCTAACCCTAACCCTAACCCTAACCCTAACCCTAACCCTAACCCTAACCCTAACCCTAACCCTAACCCTAACCCTAACCCTAACCCTAACCCTAACCCTAACCCTAACCCTAACCCTAACCCTAACCCTAACCCTAACCCTAACCCTAACCCTAACCCTAACCCTAACCCTAACCCTAACCCTAACCCTAACCCTAACCCTAACCCTAACCCTAACCCTAACCCTAACCCTAACCCTAACCCTAACCCTAACCCTAACCCTAACCCTAACCCTAACCCTAACCCTAACCCTAACCCTAACCCTAACCCTAACCCTAACCCTAACCCTAACCCTAACCCTAACCCTAACCCTAACCCTAACCCTAACCCTAACCCTAACCCTAACCCTAACCCTAACCCT